>NC_067409.1:10915097-10922286 GCF_009764475.1 Pristis pectinata
GTGGGCGAGTGAGACCAGCTCGCTCTCACACGGCGGTACGGACTTAATGGGCCGAACAGCCTCAGCCCATGCTGCAACCGTTGTGCTTGCAGACGGTGTTTGCTTGTAGTAGAGCACGCTCTGCGGGACTGGACTCACCATGGGGAGGTGGAGGGGGAGGGTGGCGTTTAGATGCCTCCTGCTGGAGTTGCACAGCTGGTAGAGTTGCTGCCTCTCGGCACCAGGGTCCTGGGTTCAATCCTGTCGGCGTGGAGCTTGCACATCCTCCCAGTGGGGTTTTCCTCCGGGTGCTCCAGTTTCCTCCCACATTCCAAAGATGTACGGGTTGGTAGGTTAAATGGTAGAATCTTTGGCGGGGGGGGGGGGGGGTTTATAGAACCATACAGCACGGTAACGGGCCCTTTGGCCCAACTGGTCCATACTGACCAAGATGTCCACCTGAGCTAGTCCCATGCGTTCACGTTTAGCCCATGTCTCTCTAAACCTTTCCTATCCGTGTACTTGCCCAAGTACTTGCCCTAATATACTGTTAATGCACCTGCCTCTTCCCGGCAGCTCGTTCCACATACAGACCGACCTCTGACTGGGAAAGTTGCCCCTCAGGCTCAGAGTTGACAAGAAAGTGGGGAAATTAAACATATTGGGACTAATGTAGGATCGATGCAAGTGGGTGGTTGATAATGTGGACTCATTGGGCTGAAGGCCTGTTACTGTGCTCTCTCTCTCTCTCTAGGACTCTATGAACTCAATGACGTAGGCATGGGATCTTTGGAAACGGGACAACACCAGCCACCTCAGTCCCTGGACCACCCGGGTAAACCCCAGAAAGGCCACAGTGGGAGCATCCAGGAACAGTGGAGATACAGGCCTTTCCAAATGTCAGTGCCCAAAGGGTTAAACAGCAGCGTTGTTGGATCAGGCAGGCTGGCAAACAGCTCCGTTACAGTAGCTTTAATCCGTGTTGTTTCAGCAAAGTGGACGCCTCGCCCCTCCTCCTTGCCCTCTCCATGGGCCAGGAATTTCTTTCACTGGACAATTCTCCGATGACTGCGGAGTGAAACATTAAGAGGCTGGGCGGGGCGGGGGTGGGTGGGGGAACAGAAAGGGAGCAAATGCAAATTCCATCCATTAGCATAAAAGGACCGAGAGACCCGCCAGGATTGTACAGGGCCATTTGCACAGATGTCCTACACAAACACAAATGTCAAGGGAACTCGCATAGCTAACCTTCTAAAGCTGTCTCACGGGGCAACCAAGTTAATTGAGGCCTGACTGTAATCCAGCAGCCGTGGTCCCCTCGGACAGATTAACATGCACACAGGAGTTTAAAAGCAAGAGTATTGTTAACACACAAAGCATCGTCCGTTGTGGTCTGACTCTTAACCATTTACTTCCATCATCGGACATGGAAGATTTTTCTTCCGGGGTGGATACGGGAAGGTGGAGGAAGAGAAGAGGGAGGGAGTGAGGTATGGGGGTAGGAAGGAAGCAGCCACGATTAAAACCGGGGCCCCTTCTGATCAGGACTAATGATGATTACACAATAGCCTTGTCCTTGGAGGCCCGGCTTCTCAATGGAGCATCCGAGTCAAGCTGTGCATTGTTCAAGTTAACTCTTTACACTCCAGTTCACACACCACAGTTAAGTTTTAGGGTCCAATTAGGGATTGGAGGCATAGTGAATTTTTTTCTAAAATATATAAAATACTAAAAGAATTCTACAAACTAATTTCTCGATTTTCCTTGAAAACACAAAGACATTAACAGCTGCAGTTCTGTTTCAGAGAGCGAATGGCACACTGGGCTCACCGAAATGCCACTATGAGAGAGTGAGAGAGAGGGGAGGCTGATCAAATCTGTCCTGACACAATCCTGTCACACTGGCCAAACTCTGCACATTGTTATTATGCAGGACACCTGCCGTCACTTTTTTATACAATTAACTTCTTAATTCATACCCGAGCCTCACTTGTACATCTACGCAGTCTGAGATGTGTTAGCATCAGAGTTGGACAGCAAAGAAACAGGCCCTTTGGCCCACCATGTCTATGCAATCATGCCCATCCATACTAGCCCCACTTGCCTGCATTAACTCCACTATACCCACTCACTTAAGTATCTGTCCAGATCTCTCTTAAACGTTGTTACTGTTCCTGCCTCCACCACACCTCTGGCAGCTCATTCCAGGTACCAACTACTGTGAATGGAAAAACTTAACCTTCAGATCCACTTTCACCTCCTCCCTCTCACCTTAACTCTATGCTCTCTAGTTTTAGACACCCCTACCATAGGAAATATAGTCTGACGATCTCCCCTGTCTATGCCTCTCATAGCTCTATCACGTTACCTCTCAGCCAGGGAAAGACTCAGCCTGCCCAGTCTCCCCAATAACCCAAGTCCTCTAATCCTGGCAACATCCTTGGGGTTATTTCCTGCACCCTCTGTTGCTTAGTCAAATCTCTCCACATAGTGAGGCGACCAGAACCGCACACAACAGTCCCAGTGTGGCCTAACCAACGTTTTGTACAACTGTAATACGACACCCTCACTTGTGCTGATGGAGGCAGCAAGCAGGCCATCTACCTTCTTCACCATCACCCCCTCGAATGAAAGCTCCAAAAACCTTTCGGGAGCTTAAGCATGTTCCAGTCAGTGATCACTCTTCCGCATGCATGGGAATAAAATGGTTCCCAACATCCTCTCTTTATCCAGGGATGAGGAGGAAATTCTTCCCTCAGAAGGTCCCGACTCTTTGGAATTCTACCTCAGAGCTGGAGAGCCACGGAACATATCCAGGGTGGACACTGATGGATACTTGAACAAAAGGGGCATCAAGGGGCAGGGGAAGAGAGCAGGAAGATGGTGTTGAGGCCAAGATCAAATCAGCTCACTGAATCACGGAACAGGCTCGAGGGCTGATTGGCCTTCATTACATCCATCTTGCTCATAGCATCCAAATCCAATGTCCTTTTCCAAAAGAAAAACACTGATCAACCTTTCCACTTTCTCAAAGTCTTGTCAACACAACCCTATCAGATTCCAGTACTCCCTCCATTACCGATGCCAAGTTAACTGGCCTACAAGTTCCCCCATCAACTCTCTCCAACTGTTTTCCTAAGCAATATTCCTGAATATTCATCCTGAAAAATTCTAAAACCCAAGGAATTTGGAAAATATCCATGACTTCTCTCTGAAGGACCAGGCTTTCTGTCCATTAATTTCTCCAAGACTACTTTCTCATTAATAGAAATTCTCTCTTAGCTGTACCACACCTTGAATTGGCCCTTCTGGAATGTGTTTAGATCCTTCCACCACACAGACCAATACACTGTTTGTTTAACCCCGGTCTCTTTGCGGAAGGTACTAATGATGGAACAGAAGAGTTTGCATTTGTGGCTCAGTGATGTGTAAATACAAAAGGTCCCACGCCAAAGAAATTTTCCCAATAGTTATCAACAGAGCTGCTGGTTCAGGCCAGCAAGAGGCAGACCAGTCGGAGTACTCAGCTGAGGTGGAACAAGGTGGTCCAGATACCATCTGTCACCGCAAGTGTGACTGCGTATTCACCGATCCAATGAATGGGATGCTCACACACGCAAACCTACATTCCAGAATAAAAATTCCTGCCACAAATGCTGCCTCACTTTCCAGCACTCAGATTTTAAATACATATTTCCAGCACCTGCAATTTTTTAAATTTAATTTGCATTCCACAACCTCGTTGGTGACAGGACATCCTCAAGGTCTTTACAGCTAATCAGGTCATTAAATTCAGCCAACTGGGCCAATGAAGGGCGCCAGGCACCAATTGGGCCACAAACAGGTACGAGATGGCTGGATGTTGCTGATGGAGACTTGTGGCCTTTTAAGATGGCTTGGATGGGCACATGAATGAGGGGAAAGTGGAGGGATAGGGGCATCCTGCAGGAGGGATCAGTTATGTTGGCACAACACTGCGGGCCAAAGGGCCTGTACTGTTCTATACTCTAATGTTAACCAGAGCATCAGGATACTTCCCTCTGCACTGGCTTTGAAAGCATTGGCTAGGCTCATTTATAGGCACACAGGCAGAGGTGCCCAATCTTTGGAAAACCCAGCAAGATATGCCATCATCCTATTAATACCAATGTCCCTGCCTTTAAAGGAGTTAGGGTTGTCCCAGCAACTCCCTCAGTGTCCCCAGAGCAAGGAGGCAGAGCACATTGGAACATTTTCTGTAGACTGTCTATCCAAATTACTTCAATATTATTAAAACCTCACGCAGTCACCTCTTCCTTATGTTCCCTACCCCTCCCTTAAAAAGATTCCCACACCTCGGCCTGGGAACCCAGAGGGAGAGGCCTGGCCTCTCAGGCCAAAGAAACCTTCAGAAGGCAGGAGTGCCCAGGACTCCTCTCTCAATACTACACGAGAATGGCAGTTTACCGGCTCAAGTGGGGCTTGAACCTGCCACCTCCAGGATCAGAGGCGGGTGTGCTACGCACTGAGCTGCAGTCACTGTATGGAGAGAGTCGTTCACTGTGAGTAGCATGGTGACAAAATGCACCGCCAGTTCCCACGTCTGCTCTATCATCTGATCCTGTCCATACACTCACACACTGCTCCAACCTGGAGCCGCTTCTTCAGGGCAAGGAGTTTATCGATTACTACTGGCGTGTCTGTCTAAATGACTCAAAGATCCCAAGATGCCATGATGCAGTCTGAATCCCACCTAGTATTAGGTAAAGATCAGCATTTTCCTTAAGCTGTTCTCATGTTGCTTAGACTGGAATAGTTTAGACATGGTCCACGTAAACAATAAGAAAATAGCAAGCACGTTATCATAGATGTCACAAGATGACTTCGCATCAGTATTCACAGTAGCGGGGATGGCCAACATTCTGAGAAAGTTAACACTAAAGCAAGAACAGACACTTGCTGCAAGTAATGCAAACAAATCGGGATGAAGAAAGAAGTGCCAGTAGTGACAAGTCTCCTGGACCAGATGGCAGTGACAAGAGAATATGTGGATCGGTTAACTGGACCAGCGAGAGCATTCGACCAAGATGCTCCCAAAGTTGAAGGCTAGAGTTTTGAAGCTCATGGGTTTGCAGACAATTCACTGGCTGGCTGGGAAATTAGAGATAGAGAAAGATAGTGGGCTACAACTCGTGACAACTAAGGTCCAACCAGGTTTTTTGGGGCTACAACTTTATACTGGATTATAAGTAAGAGCCAAGTTTGCCAAGGACTAGCAAGAGAGTTTTTGAAATTGACTGAAAAATTAAATAAGACAAAACATCAGAAAGATGAGAGTGCAACACCCATCTCTCAGCACGACAGCAGAGCAGCAGATAGGTTCCCGGCTCGAGTAGGCCTTGAACCTGCAACCTCCAGGATCAGAGGCGGGTGTGCTACCCACTGAGCTACAGGGAAAAAAAAGTCACTGCATTAAGGGAACGGTGAAAATTATGGCTACTGAATGTCAATGTATGCAGATGTAAAGCAGGTACAAGGACGGAACAAGTACATTCTACAAGGTGAACGTTCAGGGAGACCTTGGGGTCCATTTACATATAGTACTAATGGAATTAGGGGCATAGATAGGGTGAATGCACTCAGTCTTTTTCCCCAGGGTTGGAGGAATCAGGACACAGGTTTAAGGTGAGGGGGAGAGATTTAATAGGAACTTGAGGGTCAACTTTTTTTTTAAGAAACACAGAGTGTGTGTGTATGTGAAATGAACTGCCAGAGGAAGTGGTTGAGATGGGTACAGTAACAACTTTTGGACAGGTTCAGAAGTTATGGGCGAAACGCTAATACATGGGAGTAGCTTAGATGGGGCATCTTAGTCGGTATGAACCAGTTGGGCCAGTTTCCGTGCTGTACGCCACACTATAGTTCTGGCATTGGGTGGCACATTGACAAACCACTAGAGCCGCTGTCTCACAGCTCCAGAGACCCAGGTTCAATCCCAGACTCCGACACAGTGTGGAATTTGCCCGTTCCCCTGTGACCGGGTGGGTTTCCCGGGTGCTCCGGTTTATTTCCACATCCCAAAGACGTGCCAGTGATAGACCTGTACAGCACAGGAACAGCCCCTTCAGCCCATCACATCCATGCTAAACCTTCTCAGGTGGGTTGGTAGGTTCATTAGCCTAGCCTGTAGCTGAGAGATAAAAATACGGAGGGAGTTGAGGGGCAAATAAAGATGACATGGGTGCAGAGGGGTGTTGATGGTCGGCAGTGACTTGGTGGGCCAAAGGCCTCACCCCTGCTGTACAACTCCATGGAACCTGGAGTGCGTGAGGTGGAGGTTTTACTGCAGCCTCACCCCACTGGACGACAAATGCCGGCCCCTCCTCAGGATTCACCAGCCCACAAACGACAACGCCCGGGAAACGGCAGCTCCTCCTTCAAACCCGGATTCCCGGACGCTTCCCATCCGCCCTCCCCTTCCGTTCCAGAATCCCTGCCACTTTTTCTCCACCTCCCTCCCTGGTGTAGTTATGTAAACACCTGTGGCAGAAACCTTTCTCCACCCACTTCAAACACACTGCTGGCAACAGCAGCAGTTCAGCCGGGCTTAATTGAGACGGATGCTCCTTTTGCTAAGTGCAGCCACAGATGAAGCCATGTAGGCACAATCTGCCAAATCATTAGTTGGCTTTCAAACGACTGGGTGCTTTTTTTCATATATATACAAAAAAAAGGAACAATTACTCCTCTGATGCCAACAGCGAATTTCACTAAAAGCCACAACTTTTAGAGAACATCATTTGCTGGAAGGCAGGAGCATACATTACAATGGGAGCCCTGTGCCAAACCGTATCACCAGTGTTTCGGGTCAGTTTTAAAAGACTGATACGTGCCCTTTAGACTTACTTAATCGAGTTTTTTTTTAAGTTTCTGTCGTCACGAGTGCTCGTTGTTAAATCCTCCACTGGTCCACAACCTGCTCTGCTGTAATGCTTAATCATCTGGCAGGCAGCCACCTGGATACCAAAAGGGGCTTTTCCTTCCCTGACGCTCCCCTCATTTAAAAGCGATCCGACTTCGCCAGGCGCTATTAATAGGAGCTGGCGTCAAACCAGCCCGAGAGCAGGGGAGGCAGGGGCAGAGGGCGAGCTCCCAGGGCAGGGGACAGAGAGGGGGTGGATGGGGGAAGCAAAGGAGGGGCTGTGGCCAATAAAGGGGATGGGGGTGGAGA